>NC_058419.1:122558676-122591102 GCF_002201575.2 Neomonachus schauinslandi
CCCCTTCCTCCCTCCCTCCCTTCCCTCCTCCTTCCTCCCTCCCTCCCTTCTTTCCTTTTTTCCTTCCTTCCTCCTTCCTTCCCTCCTTCATTCGTTTCCTCCTTCCTTCTTCCTTCCTTCCTTCCTTCCTTCCTTCTTCCCTCCCTCCCTCCTTCTCCCCTTCCTTCCTTCCTTTCCCCCTTCCTACCTTCCTTCCTTCCATCTTCTCTATTTCTTTCATCTTCTCTCTCTCTCTCTCCCCCTTCTTGACCTTCTCTTGGGGGAATCAGAGATTCCTACTTTGAATTTATCAATTCATCTAGTTTTTCATTTTGTAAGCCATCTACTTGATGTGTTAACATTATTTCTTTTGCTATGTGAAGGATTATTTTCCCATCTTTGAAAAAAGTATGTCCTCATCATCTATCACATGAGTAGACGTTCTTCCAAAAATCTTAACATTTACATTCTGTCTTGCACTGGTACTTCTCACCATTACACAGACTTTATTCTGTAGTTAAACAGATCTCCCATTTGCTGCCTCTTTTTTCATGGCTTATTTCTTCCGTAGTTTTTTTTTTTTTTTTAATTTTGATTAATCTAACATTTCACTGGAGCCCGTCTCCAAATGCATATTTATTTCCAGGGAGACTTATGAGTGATATGTTTTCAGTGTCCTTGCCCATCAACGCAAATCTCTCTCAGCAGGTTTTGTATGGGGGTGACATTTCCCGAAGTGTGTGTTTTATGACCATCTCCATGTGAGTAGAAGGAAATGTAAATAATGCTAGGATTTACTTTAGAGTATATTTGTTAACCTATGTACCAGAGATAACGTTGTGACACATGGCCATAAATATCTAAATAACTACATGTTGTTAAAACCTGTCATCTTAAGCATGATGTTCAACGATCCTACTTCTCTCAAGAAGGAGGGGGACACTGAGCCAGTGAGAGATAAGCCCTCATTTGCAGCGGGCAGAAGGGGAAAAGGAGAACTGTCTGGGCTTCATCACACGTTGGGGCAAATCCCATCCATCCTCTAGGGATGATATCCCGGTTCTCTCAGCTATTACTGGATGGCATCCTTGCTGGGAGAACACACGTGTGCCGGGATTCACAGCAATCCATGGCCACATCACTGGGGACCCACCACAGGGGACTGAACGAGAAACATCTGCAGACCATGGGCGTGCAATGAAAAATAGGGGCAAGGACAGCTTGTCTCATTTTCTTCCGCTGTCCATTTGTTTATTTAAAAGTAACACTTTCACTTTTTCTTTTTTTTTTAAGATTTTTTATTTATTTATTTGAGAGAGAAAGAGAGAAAGAGCAAGAGTGCAGGAGCAGGGGGAGAGGCAGAGGGAGATGGAGAAGCAGACTCCCAGGACCCTGGGATCATGACCTGAGCTGACGGCAGACACTTAACCGACCAAGCCACCCAGGCGCTCCAAAGCTTTTCCCTTTTCCAAGCACCTGGTGTTGAGAATGGTCCATTTTGTCAGATCCCAGAGTTATGTCAATTAAAATAGACTTTTTGAAGTCCCTTTCATAGCTGTGATCCATGTAGATGAACTGTGTTTGTGGTGGTGGATGGTAGGGGATCTTTCATGTAACAGACATTTCCCCAAGATTTTATGGAGTGAGATCTAGAAACCGAATGGTTAAGCAACTCTGCATAAAAGGGTGATTCTTACATTAATTTAGAACACTCTTTAATGAATGAATCATTAAACTATAGCAACTGCAAGATCAAATGGAGTTCATGAAACATAAGTCCTGAAGTCACATAATTACTTCAGCCCCATGGGATTTCCTTCTCTAAAACTTCAGTTATTTTATTTCACTTTTTTTTTTTTTTTTTTTTTGGTGGCAGATGGATGGTTTCTTATGCGTGTTTTTGTGCTTTTTACCCCCTCAAATATCATGAAAATGTCATGAAAAAAACAAAGGGGAGATGAAAACGATAGAGCATTGGTTTGCAAACAGCAAATATTCGTAAGTTTTGTGCCGTGTAAGTTTATCCATTTTCATAAATGCATAATGAGATGGTTTCATTATTCCTTGACCTTTCAAGGTTTGAATGTATCCACTTTGTTCTCTGAGATATTGTAACTCAGGAAACGTCTTTTTGGAGAGAATGCTAAAATGGTGCCTTTTTAGTCTTCACCATGGGGAGTAACTTCTGACATTTTTGCACATTAAATTACATTACATGTGAAGTTGCTTTTATTTGAGGTTGTTATGTTTAGATAGGGTGGCTTAATGGAAGTAAAAATGTAAGGGAAACAATTAAAATACAAGAAAAAAAAGGCTATCCTGGGGTGGGTGTGGGGAGCAAAAGATTTCCTTCAATTTTCAATTAAATTTGCCATCAACATGTTTTGTTAAACCCAATCAACCTAGCTTCTTAAATTAAGAAAAAAACATGAAGTATTGCAGACTCATTGGGAGAGTCTGAAAAATTCCCCTTTCCACAGCCTTGAAAACACTTGGCTTATCTTGACGTTTGTTAAAACCATTTAATTGGTATCAAATAGTAGCTCCCTATTATTTAAAGGCATGCTTTCTTAATTTTTAGGGTTTGAGCACATTTTCTTAATGTTTTTAGTTATTCAGCCTCCTTTACCATAAATTACCTTTTCATACTAGTTTGATCATTGTCTTCTTAAGTGTTGTTTCCTTTTTGATGTGTAGGACTGCTACACGCAGCCGGGAACTAATCCATTTCGGGTTTCATCCCACTTTCTTGTAGTTGTTCCGACATTCTGAAGTTTTTTTTCATTTGTCAGATTTTTAAAAATAGTGTGATGGAGGGATCTGTCATCGTTCTCCACCACATCTGTACACAGAATGTGCTGACCCCCTGTGTGGAGTAGATTGTCCATCAGCCCCTCCCCGCCCCATCATTCTGCAATGAGGTTTTGCCATATTACCACTTTCTTTAGATGCTTCATCTATTCCCTACCCCCTCTATTCTGTTCCTTTAGTCAATATGACTGTCCAGGGTCACACTATTTTAATCACTATAATCTTTCTAATGTCATATATTGTAACAAATTACATTATTCTAACTCTTCTGTCTTTATTATTCTTCTTCCAAATGCTCTTGGACACTTACCTTCCACAAGAACCAACTTCTCCAGTTTAAAGAAATCCTCTATTAAGATTTGGTAGATGATTTGCATTGAATTTATAGCTCACTTTGAGGATAATCAACATCTTTAAAGATACTGCATCTTCCCTTTAGTGAACAAAGGAAATCTGTTCATTTGTTACGTCTTCTTTCATGTTCTTCATAAAGTTGTTTGTTTCTCTCCATAGTGGGCTTTCTTTTCTTTTTTTTTTTTTAATTTTATTATGTTATGTTAGTCACCATACATTACGTCATTAGTTTTTTTTGTGTGTGTGGTTTTTTTTTTGTAGTTTTTAATTTTACTATATTATGTTAGTCACCATACAATACACCATTAGTTTTTAATGTGGTGATCCACGATCCACTGTTTTCGTATAACACCCAGTGCTCCATGCAGTACGTGCCCTCCTTAATACCCATCACCGGGCTAAACAATCCCCCCTCCCCCCTCCCCTCTAGAACCCTGTTTGTTTCTCAGGTCCGTAGTCTCTCATGGTCCATCTCTCCCTCCAATTCCCCTCCCCCATTTTTCCCTTCCTTCTCCTAATGTCCTCCATGCTATTCCTTATGTTCCACAAATAAGTGAAACCATATGACAATTGACTTTCTCTGCTTGACTTATTTCACTTAGCATCATCTCCTCCAGTCCCATCCATGTTGATGTAAAAGTTGGGTATTCATCTTTTCTGATGGCTGAGTAATAGTCCATTGTACATATGGACCACATCTTCTTTATCCATTCATCTGTTGAAGGGCATCTTGGCTCTTTCCACAGTTTGGCTATTGCGGACATTGCTGCTATGAACATTGGGGTGCATATGACCCTTCTTTTCACTACATCTGTGTCTTTGGGGTAAATACCCAGTAGTGCAATTGCATTGGGTCATAGGGTAGCTCTATTTTTAATTTTTTGAGGCACCTCCACACTGTTTTCCAAAGTGGCTGTACCCACTTGCATTCCCACCAACAGTGTAAGAGGGTTCCCCTTTCCCCACAACCTCTCCAACATTTGTTTCTTTCCCTGTCCATTTTTGCCAGTCTAACTCGTGTAAGGTGGTATCTCAATGTGGTTTTGATTTGAGTTTTCCTGATGGCTAATGGTGATGAACATTTTTTCACCTGTCTGTTAGCCATTTGTATGTCTTCTTCAGAGAAGTGTCTGTTCATCTCTTCTGCCCACTTTTTGACTTGATTATTTGTTTTTTGGGTGTTGAGTTTGAGAAGTTCTAGATCTTGGATATCAGCCCTTTATCTGTAGTGTCATTTGCAAATATCTTCTCCCATTCTGTGGGTTGCCTCTTTGTTTTGTTGACTGTTTCCTTTGCTGTGCAGAAGCTTTTTATCTTGATCAAGTCCCAAAAGTTCATTTTTGCTTTTGTTTCATGCACTTTTGGAGATGTATCTTGAAAGAAGCTGCTGTGGCCGGTGTCAAAGAGGTTACTGCCTATGTTCTCCTCTAGGATTTTGATGGATTCCTGTCTCACATTGAGGTCTTTCATCCACTTTGAGTTTATCTTTGTGAATGGTGTTAGAGAATGGTCAAGTTTCATTCTTCTGCATGTGGCTGTCCAATTTTCCCAGCACCATTCATTGAAGAGACTGTCTTTTTTCCATTGCATGTTTTTTCCTGCTTTGTTGAAGATTATTTGACCATAGAGTTGAGGGTCCATATCTGGGCTCTCTATTCTGTTCCATTGGTCTCTATGTCTGTTTTTGTGCCAGTACCATGCTGTCTTGGTGATCACTGCTTTGTAATATAGCTTGAAATTGGGCAACATGATGCCCCCAGCTTTGTTTTTTTTTTTCAACATCTCCTTGGCGATTCAGGGTCTTTTCTGATTCCATACAAATTTTAGGATTGTTTGTTCCAGGACTTTGAAAAATGTCATTGGAATTTTGATCGGGATGGCATTGAAGGTATAGATTGCTCTGGGTAGCATAGACATTTTAACAATGTTTATTCTTCCGATCCATGAGCATGGAATATTTTTCCATCTTTTCGTGTCTTCTTCAATTTCTTTCATGCATGTTCTGTAGTTCCTAGAGTATAGATCCTTTACCTCTTTGGTTAGGTTTATTCCAAGGTATCTTATGGTTTTCGGTGCTATTGTAAATGGATTCGTTTCTTTAATTTCTCTTTGTACAGTTGCATTGTTAGTGTATAAGAAAGCAACTGATTTCTGTGCATTGATTTTGTATCCTGCCACATTACTGAATTGCTGGATGAGTTCTAGTAATTTGGGGATGGAATCTTTTGGGTTTTCCACATAAAGTATCATGTCATCTGCAAAAAGAGAGAGTTTGACTTCTTCTTTGCCAATTTAAATACCTTTTATTTCTTTTTGTTGTCTGATTGCTGTTGCTAGGACTTCTAGTACTATGTTGAACAACAGTGGTGAGAGTGGGCACCCTTGACGTGTTCCTGATCTTAAGGGAAAGGCTCTCAGCTTTTCCCCATTGAGGATGATATTCGTTGTGGGTTTTTCATAGATGGATTTTATGAGCTTGAGGAATGTTCCCTCTATCCCTATACTCTGGAGAGTTTTAATCAGGAAAGGATGTTGTATTTTGTCAAATGCTTTTTCTGCATCAATTGAGAGGACCATATGGTTCTTCTCCCTCCTCTTATTAATGTGTTCTATCACATTGATTGATTTGCGAATGTTGAACCACCCTTGCATCCCGGGGATAAATCCCACTTGGTCATGGTGGATGATCCTTTTAATGTATTGTTGGATCCTATTAGCTAGGATTTTGTTGAGGATTTTGGAATCCATATTCATCAGGGATATCGGTCTGAAATTCTCCTTTTTGATGGGGTCTTTGCCTGGTTTGGGGATTAAGGTAATGCTGGCCTCATAGGATGAGTTTGGAAGTTTTCCTTCTGTTTCTATTTTTTGAAACAGCTTCAGTAGAATAGGTATTATTTCTTCTTTGAATGTTTGGTAGAATTCCCCAGGGAATCCATCAGGCCCTGGACTCTTGTTTTTGGGGAGGTTTTTGATCACTGCTTCAATCTCGTTACTGGTTATTGGCCTATTCAGGTTGTCAATTTCTTCCTGTTTCAGTCTTGGCAGCTTATAGGTTTCCAGGAAGGCCTCCATTTCATCTAGATTGCTCAGTTTATTGGCACATAGTTGTTGATAATAATTTCTAATAATTGTTTCTATTTCCTTGGTGTTAGTCGTGATCTCTCCCCTTTCCTTCATAATTTTATTAATTTGGGTCCTTTCTCTCTTCTTTTGGATAAGTCTGGCCAGTGGTTTATCAATCTTATTAATTCTTTCAAAGAACCAACTTCTAGTTTCGTTGATCTGATCTACTGTGTTTTTGGTTTCTAATTCATTGATTTCTGCTCTAATTTTAATTATTTCTCTTCTAATGCATGGCTTAGGCATCGTTTGTTGCTTTTTGTCTAGTTCTTTAAGGTGTAGAGTTAGTTGGTGAATTCGGGATTTTTCTATTTTTTTGAGTGAGTCTTGGATAGCTATGTATTTCCCCCTTAGGACCGCCTTTGCAGTATCCCATAGGTTTTGGACCGATGTGTTTTCGTTCTCATTGATTTCCATGAATTGTTTAAGTTCTTCTTTGATTTCTTGGTTGACCCAAACATTCTTGAGCAGAGTGGTCTTTAGCTTCCAAGTGTTTGAATTTCTGCCAAATTTTTTCTTGTGATTGAGTTCCAGTTTTAGAGCATTGTGGTCTGAGAATATGCAGGGAATTATCTCAGTCTTTTGGTATTGGTTGAAACCTGATTTGTGACCCAGTATATGGTCTATTCTGGAGAAAGTTCCATGTGCGCTCGAGAAGAATGAGTATTCTGTTGTTTTAGGGTGGAATGTTCTGTAAATATCTATGAGGTCCATCTGGTCCAATGTATCATTCAAAGCTCTTGTTTCCTTGTTGATTTTCTGCTTAGATGATCTGTCCATTGCTGAGAGTGGAGTATTGAGGTCTCCTACAATTAATGTATTGTTATCAATATGACTCTTTATTTTGGTTAACAGTTAGCTTATATAGATGGCTGCTCCCATGTTGGGGACATAGATATTTACAATTGTTAGATCTTCTTGTTGGATAGACCCTTTAAGAATGATATAGTGTCCTTCTGTGTCTCTTATTACAGACTTTAGTTTAAAATCTAATTTGTCTGATATAAGAATTGCTACCCCAGCTTTCTTTTGAGGTCCGCTGGCATGGAAGATGGATCTCCATCCCTTCACTTTCAGTCTGGATGTATCTTTAGGTTCAAAATGAGTCTCTTGTAGACAGCATATGGATGGGTCCTGTCTTTTTATCCAATCTGCAACCCTGTGCCGTTTTATGGGAGCGTTTAGGCCATTCACGTTGAGAGTGATTATTGAAGGATATGAATTAATTGTCATCATGTTGCCTGTGAAGACATTGTTTTTATAGATTGTCCCTGTAAATTTCTGTTGTACATCACTCTTGGGGTCTTTCTCCTTTTATAGAACCCCCCTTAATATTTCTTGCAGGGCCAGCTTAGTGGTCACATATTCTTTCAACTTCTGCCAGTCGTGGAAGCTCTGCATCTCTCCATCCATTCTAAATGAAAGCCTTGCCGGATAAAGTATTCTTGGCTGCATGTTCTTCTCATTTAGTACCCTGACTATGTCTTGCCAGGCCTTTCTGGCTTGCCAGGTCTCTGTGGATAGGTCTGACGTTATTCTGATGTTCCTCCCTCTGTACGTAAGGAATCTCTTCGCCCTAACTGCCCTTAAGATGGTTTCCTTGGTTCTAAGATTTGCAAGTTTTACTATTACATGCCGGGGTGTTGGCCTGTTTTCCTTGATCTTAGGAGGGGTCCTCTCTGCCTCTAGGACTCGAATGTTTGTTTCATTCCCCAGGTTAGGGAAGTTCTCAGCTACGATTTGCTCAAATACATCTACCCCTTTCTCTCTCTCTCTCCACTCCCTCTGGGATTCCAATTATTCTGACATTGGAATGCCTCATGGTGTCACCATTTCTCTGATTCTATTTTCATGGATTCTGAGTTGTTTTTCCTTGGCCTCCTCTTTTCCCTTTTTATCTATTATACTGTCTTCCAGATCGCTTATTCTCTCTTCTGTCTCAGTTACCCTAGCTGTTAGATTATCTAGATTGGATTGGATCTCATTGATAGCATTTTTAAGTTCTGCCAATTCACCTTTTATTTCTGCCCTTAGAGACTCTATGTTGCCATTAATTGATTTCTCCATTCTAGCCATTGTCTTCACAATTGCTAGCCTGAATTCCATCTCCGACATCTTGGTTATATCTGCATCCATTTGTGAATCTGCAGCATAAGTCATAATCTCTGAGTCTTTTCTGTTTGGGGGGCTCCTCCTCCTAGTCATTCTGTTGATGGGTGTTTGAGAGAATGTATAGAGTCCAAATTATTGACCAGAACCCAAGCAAGATGCACCTGTTTTCTAGGGAGCTTAGGGTTGCTGGCCTCTTGTTTCCCCAGCCTGTCTTCTGCAGGAGGGGCCTGCCATGCTGTTACTCAGTCAACACTGTTTGGGCGGAGTTGCCCTGCGCCCCTGTGGTGGGGGATGGGCTCAGTGGGAATCAGTCTTTGGGGCTTTTGTTCTCTGGCGCCTTTCCCTGGCGGCTTTCCGCGTCTCTTCCGTGAGTCAGAGCAGAGACTGGTTCCAACCCTCTGCCTCAGAGCAGAGAGACCGCAGTCTGTTCTTCAGTGAGCTCTCCAGGCCACACTGTCTCCGTTTCTGTCCGTGCTGCTATAAACTGCAGCGTCCTGGGTCGTGCACCCCTCCGCAGCGCCCCCAGTCCTGCCTCCAGGTCGGGGCACGTCTCTGCCCTTTGTGCTTCTAAAACCGCCAGCCGCTCCCAGTTCGCTCACGCGTGACTCCGCCGCTTGGGGTTTCCACCCCCGGGGGTTGCAGTTCACCGGCGGGACCCCAGCGCACCGGGTTTCCATCTCGGAGGCTGCGGTTCGCGTGCACGCGACCCGGCCGGTCTGGTTTTCCACCCCGGGGGCTGCCCTAAAGTCCTTTCCCAACGCTACCTGTTTCGAGTCTGTGCCCCCTCCACAGCTCGCGAGGCTGTCACTCACCGGCGGTGTAGGATCCCCACGGCCAGGCACCCTCCCGCCGCCGTTTATCCTCCGATATCTGCCCGCGGAATCACGGCTCCCTGCTTCGTACCTCAAAGCCAACCGCCTGTGATACTCTGTTTGTAGAGATCCAGATCTTCTCACATCTCAGGCTGGTTTCGCGGGTGCTCAGAGTGGTCTGGTGGATATCCAGCTCAATTCCGGGGACCAGTTGAAATAGGGTCCCCTACTCGTCCGCCACCTTTCCCCCTCCCCCCAAGGCCCATAGTGGGCTTTCATCTATTAGGATAGGTATGTTTTAGGTACTTTGTAGTTGAATTCTTGTATATTTTTAATATAATGCTTGCTAAGTGGTGTTTTTTTAAATTATTTGTTGCTGGTATAAAGGAATGCAAATTCCTTTTTGCATATTGCTCTTGTATTTAACAACTTTGAGGAACTCTCTGCTTAATAGATTCCCTAAAGATTCTCCTGGATTTTCTTTGTAGATAATCATACCATTTGTGCATAATGATAATCTTCTTTTGTCCCGTACTCTCTTCACACCCTTTGAACATTTTTCTCTAATTGCCTGGCTAGCCCGTCCAATGTTAGTTTCAGTGGGTAGTGTGTCTTGACTTTTATCCAATGATATTTATGTTACTGAATGTAGTTTACTGTTGGATTCATTGATTTATTAAATGCTCTAATTTAAATTATTATGTGGTTCATCAGGTCAGTGAGGAAAAACATTTCTTCCACCCACTTGGGTTCTGTACCCGAGGCAGTGCCAATGTAACCAGCAAAGACAGATTAACGGGAGAAAAGACAAAATTTATTCACATACACACACACACGTAGGAGCTCACAAAGAAAGTGGCTCAGAGAAGGAGCTAGAATTTAGAGTTTATATACTATCTTCATAGTGGGGGCAGGGGGAGAAAGGCAGATATGGAGCTTCAAATAACATTTAGGAAAAATAAAGGAGTCTACATAAATAGGTTATATAGATTTGTGACAATGTTTTTTTCTGCGATTTTTCTTTGGTGTTAGGAGTCAATTTCCCCTGGTACAGGAAGTCTCTCTGGACGGGGAATTTATGGCTGTTGAAGTCTTTTGGAAGGTCCTGTTTTTAGGCAGAAGAAAATAGTTCCAGTGATGCCTTCCCTGCATCTGTTGATTTTCAAATGTCTTCAGCTCAAAATAACTTTTGTGCCTCAGTGGGATACCCTGGATCCCTTCAACCACATTAATAAATTTAACTGCAAGCCACATTTTTATGTAAAGAACACACATGACTCGGAGCCTCCATCTGGCCTTGGAGAGAAAGCCCTTCACTCTGTTCTAAGGATCGAGGTGGGTGTTCCTCCCTGGCTTCTGCCTCGGGGAGCCCAGTGGCTCCCTGACAGGTGTCTCCTGGTCTCTCAGTGCAAACCAGCCCTGCCCAGGTCCTGTTCCATTGTCCTCATGGCACAGATCCCCTTCTGATATTGCCATGCTCATTTTTTGTTGATGGGACTGTCTTGTGTCTGGTCTGCTCTCTCCTCCACAATATAGGTCCCGTGAGATCATCCTTTCCTGGTATCCCCCACACCCAGAGCAGTGCCCACCCCCACCCCCCACACACAGCCAATGCTTGATGAAGAGTTCTTTCCTAAATACACGACGTGAGTCTCCCTGTGTTAGGTGCCTGCCAAAGGCAGGACTGTATCTTTTCTGCCATTACATTTTGTCTTCAGATGAGTATTGAGGTGTGTGTGCACCCAAGAACCTCCAATACGTTCTCATCATTCTGCCCTTTCTTAGCAGCTGAGAACCATGCCCTGTGACCTTCAGACGTGACCAACGTGGTTTTCTACCCTCCGCTTTGCTGGGATTTTCTCCTTTTTCTGACCATCTGCAGACATGGGGGAAAATGGCCATGTATACATGTATATGTCTGGATCTCAGCCTTCCAGCCTGCAGAGCTGGGAGACCATGATTTCTGCTGTTTCAGCCACCTGGTCGGTGGGACTTTATACGGTGGCCATAGAGGACTCAGCCTTCGGCAGAGTTCATCTCCTACGGTCTCAGGACTGAAGTCCCCACTTCCCCCCACAACAGGCTGTGACTTGGGGGCTGCTCTCTGCTCCAAGAAATGGTGCAAAGTGACTGCAGGGCCACATCACTGACATTTTCTCCTACATAAGGTGAGGATAAACCCGTCCTTTTTATTCTGGAAATGACATGCTTCTGTGACTGTAAAAGGAAATCTACTGAAAAGCAAGGCAAATTCAGAGCCTCATGAAGTTGGACACAGGGTAACAAGGGTTACATGCAGTACATCCCACCGGTATCAGTGTCCGGACTTTCTCCTCGGCATGCACATCCTTTCCCTAGGGCCTGAGTAGAGAGTCCCTTGCTGAGGACACACAAGCCAGTCACTGTAGCGTGGTTCTGGCCTCTGCCATGTGTATTCTCTCAAACAGCCCCTTTCACTTTTCATCAGCATTAGAGTAAATAACAGGAGCAGATATAAATGCCGCTGACACATCGTCTTTACAAGTGAGCTGATTTCCCATTCTGAGTAAGTGCACCAGTGAGCATGCCCTGATGTGCCTGATAGGTGAGTCTGCCGGTAAAATAGCGCCCGTGCTCAGACACGGGTGGGGACGGCTCCTGGGGCGTGCCATGAGCTCACGTGGGACTCTCCCCTAAAGTAGCGCGCATGTGCTCAGACACGGTGGGGACAGCTCCGGAGCCATGCCAGGAGCTCACGTGGGACTGTCCCTTAAAATAGTGCGCGTGTGCTCAGACACGGTGGGGATGGCTCCTGGGGCAAGCTAGGAGCTCATGTGTGACTAGCAGAGGGATCCAGACATTTGATCGCTTTCGATTTGTGGACCTTGCTTCATTCCTTGGGTTTCATAAAGACACGTGTCTGTGGACTCCGGCGCCTCTGGCCTCCCCCAGGGTCCTCTGTCACAGGTAGCTCAGACTGCCCGGTCCCACATTCTACTTTGGAATCTACTCTTAGCCAGGAGGAGACAAGTGCCAGGTGCCCTGTGCTTCCCAGGGCTTTGTGGGTAAGCCTGCCTCTCTGTGGGATCCAGTCCTCAATACCCTGGTTATCTGCCCTGACATGATTTCCTTGGTCCAACAACCATTTATTGAAGACATTCTATGAGCAGGGCAGTTTGCAGGAATTTCTACTCAGTCATGACTCAAACATGGATGGGCAGAGTCTACCTGGCGAATACTGCAAATCTTCCATTTACCTAAAAAAAACAAAACAAAAACCCACCTTATTGCCCCTTCGTGTCCCCCACTATTTCCTAGTCATGTTCCCCCAATCCACTACCCTTTTCCTTGTCTTGTTGGTTCTTCACAAATTCACCATCCTTTGTTAAGAAATATGTGTATAAGCTCTCAGTACTAACCACTTCTTTGGGTCTTCCTTTTTCATTTGAAATCTCCTGTATGCATGCAAAAATATTAGATAAAATTTATATGCTTTTGTTCTGGTCTTGGATCTTCTATGAGCTTAATTCTTAGGACCTGTCACAAACCCTAAGAGGATAGAGAGAATGTTTTTCCTCCCTTGTAACAGACAATTGGATGTTATGTGGTCCATAGGAACGATGTGGAAGCACTGAGATGGGAAAATGACTGTGATCTATTGCTAAATTTTAAAAATATCAGCATCAACTCCTTTTTTTGTAAATAAATAAATATATATGCATATGTAACATAATATGCATATTATAATGTGTGGATAATACATGTATAAATATAGTAAACATATTTCTATAAGGATATATATATGCACACTCAGACATATATACTACTACTGAATACATATATATATGTGCGTGTGTGTGTATATATATGTGAGTTATATATATGTCTGTAAATGGAATAGGCAAGCAGCCAATTTAGAACATCTAAGATCTGAGTAGGAACAGTGATATACTGAAAGAAAAATGAATTAAGCTTGCTTTGAAGACTCACTTATATTTTATTCTTAGAGGTCCCCTTTGTAGCTTTACTTTTATATGGTTTGCAATGCATGGTGAGCAACATATCTGGAAAAGATAGGTTCTCTCTATATCTCAATCCATCTCTGTCTATCCACCTGCCTACCTGTCTCTGTGTGTCTCTATCTATGTATCTTTCTATCTACTGTCTATCTATTTGCCCGTCTGTGTGTGTACATTTTTTGATGGTTAGCGCCGAATGGTTGAACTGTTGACAATCTAGATTTTTGCATTTTGTGTAATACACATAAAGTTCCGCTACGATCATAAGCCCTTTGAGACTCTGTGATCAGCCTTATTAGTTTGAAGTGATGACTTGTTCCCTGTTGAGCTTTCTTCTTCTCTTTGTAATCTGGAAGACGCCTTTGCTGCACACTTCCCTGGACCCAGGGGATGCAGCAGACAATCTACACCCATCTACCTTTAGTGCACACCTGTCCCACCTCCCCAACAGGTGCAGAGAGAAAGATGTATATATCCTGATGAGAGACACATTCATATTGATCTCTCCTGGGAGGTAACATTAAATGTGAGTTTTTTGAAACCGTGTCTTGACTCCAGACACTGCTTCTGGTGCAACACACAAAGCTAAACAACTAATAATCTCTCCACGAAGTTGTGAATCCCCAAGGGCCCACTATTGTCCTGATAGCAGGGATGTAAAGATGGACAGACCCAATTACTGGCTTCCAGGAGCTTGCATTCTTACACAGACCAGCCTTTCCTTCGTGTTTCTTTCACAGGATTGCAAAGACCCAACCAACACTCGCCAGTTTGGGGCATCTGCCTCTGTAAAGGCTTTGGGGTTCCTGACCCTCTGGGGCTGCTCCAATTTCTCAGAGCTCTTGAGATGCCCTTGGTGGGGATGCAGTTCCTCTAGCAAAAACCATTCAGCGTGTCCTCTTACTGCCTATTGCAGAGAGACGTGAACTCCATATCCTCGCTCAGATTTAAACTCTAATGATTTATATATTCCAAACAACAGTTCCCCATATTAGCACTAAAACTTGGTTCGCCAACTCCCCGCAATCCGGAGTCTGGCTGCCCACCCCTAGACTACTAGGCAGTGCATGGTTACTTTATGAGTCTGGAGGGCTGTTTAGACAGGAGCCAAAGCTAGCCAGAGAGGCAGAGTGCTGACTCAGGGAAAGCACTCAGGGCTGCTAACACTGTAGGTTAATAGTCTGGGGATGCGACAAAGGGGGATCAGGTGGGAAAGCAGGATGTTTGGTCTGTGTGAGTCATCCAGGCCCCGAGAGCAGGGCGCATGGGAGAAGCAGTATTTGCCGGCCTTGGGAGCACGGCGGGGAAGCGCTGATAAGCCATAGTGACTTGGCTAGGCGAAAGGCTTTGTCCATCCCAAATGGACCCGGCACTTGATATCGAGAGCACCCTTACGCCCTTCCTCAGTCCTCCAGCTGACCTTTCCTCCCTACAGGAACATCCCCCAAAACGGTGATATGTTCACTTGATCAGCACAAGCCCACGCATGGCATCCTTTTCTTGCCCTTCACAGGACAGGGTCAATGATGGACAAGCTCCCTGCTCGGTAGAGGTTGACAGTGTGCAGTTTGGGGTGGACGAGGACACCACAGGGATGCCTCCCGTCTATGGGGAGAAGCCGGGACACACACACGGACTCATACTGGCTCCAGAGGAAATCAGACCACTGAAAATAATCATCAACCAAACAAAGAAAGCAAGACCTTTTGTACACAGGCAGGAGTGCCTACCCTTGCATGGGGAGAGCAGAAGGTGGATCTTTCGTGGCTGCAGACAGCCACAGCCAACTCCTGCATCACTTGGAACCGCACATGTCACATCGACCCCAACAACCAGATGGTGCTAATGGTTCATTTTGTCGCACTTAATAGTAATAATGCCAAGTGTCACCTGTTGAACGCTTGACACCAGTGGTTCCTCCTGGGTCCAGACAAAGCGGGAGCTGGGGCCGCTTGAGGGCATGGAACACCGGAGAGGTGACACCACTGCATGAAGTGGAGAATGGATGAGCCTCACGGTAAAGACTCAGTCACTTTATCCTGGGGACATGGGACGTCCTCAACTTCGTTTTAACCTTACATCATGTATTGTACACGTGTGAGCAGTGCTGTCCTGTGTGGGTCAGAGTCGCTGGCTCTGGTTCATGAGATTTTATGTGCCTCCATCTGGAGCAGAGCTGGATCCAGTGGTGGTGACGATTCTATCATCAGTGTGCACAGACGATGACGTTGCTTAGCCAGATTCTGTGTATACTGTGTGCTAGGACTTCAAGTTCTTTTTTTAAAAAATGTCCATGGGACACCTGGGTGGCTCAGTCGGTTAAGCATCTGCGTTCGGTTCAGGTCGTGATCTCAGGGTCCTGGGATTGAGCCCCACGTCGGGCTCCTTGCTCAGCAGGGAGTCTGCTTCTCCCTCTCTTCCCCACTCGTGCTCTCTCTCACTATCTCTGTCTCTCTCTTTCTCTCTCAAATAAATAAATAAAATCTTTAAGAAAAAAAGTCTAGTTTCTCTACTTGTGCCTTGGGTTTGAGAAAATCAGGGAACTTTACGAGTGAAATGTATCTAAGAGCCTGCCGTAAAAGCCAATTGTCCAACAGATGATAGAAATAATGTTGGCTCGTGGTCTGAGCGTAGGGTCCCGTCACGTTAAGGACCGCCCAGGGATGCCCAGCTCTGCTCGAGCAACATTTGTTGAGCTGTGCCCAGAGGGCATAACACCTCTGGATAATGCCATTTAGGGTTGGGAGTCTGTGACTAGTCCTTCTCCTGAGCCAGAGATAAAAGCTGCCCACCATGCTTTGGGTGACTCAGTCACGGTTGAGCAAAGGATTCCTTTGGTCTGGAGAATCAGGAAAGACTTTTCAAAGGAGATAGCCTGTAAACTGGGTCTTGATGGAGAAGTAGGACTTGGAGAGACAGAGAGAAGGGGAGGGAAAGGACATTTGAATTTGGAGCCTGTGCAGGCACCCACAATTGTGTGGTGTCTCCAGGGCATCACGAGTGGATGACGAGTGGGGTTGGGGCATGAGGCACAATCAAGCAAAATGTTGGCAGGTGAGCTGGGGAGGCATGCAGAGCAGACCCTGGAAGATGCTGTGTGCCGTGTCAAGCAATGTGGGTTTTGTTTTGTAGGCAGTGCGCGGTCACTTAGTGATTTGAGTAGGGGAGTGACGTTCCCTAATCCTAATCTTTTAAGAGGATGATTCTAGCGAGGTTGGCAAAAGGCTTTGGAAGGATGTGCTCCTTTTCAGAGCTTCAGGTCCCTTGAGCTGTGCTCATCTTGAGAATGACTCTATGTCCAGGGTCATAGCTACAAGAATACAGCCCCCTGTACTAGGAGACTGAGAGTATAGATACCTATGCATAGGACAGAGGGCAGAGAGTTGGCTGCACTGTGTGCAGGATTTGCCTCTGGATCTCTGGTGGGCTTCAGACTGAGTTAATTGGCCCTGATCTTTCACTCCTGCACAGTTTTGAGGATGTGTTAGGAAGATAGCATGGACAGGTAAAGCCCTTAGACAGATGAGCGACCCCTGGGACCCTGGCCCCAGCTTGCTCCTTGCTGCTTCTGTTCAACCTCCCACACTCTTATGGGAATCCTGATCATAGACACATTGGCTCTAAGCTGACCATGACTGGAGAAGAACAGATAAACTCTTTATTTTCAAAGGTCATTTGATGTAATGATAAAGACTCATGAGAAGGACTTACTGTTTCCTTCCACGGTTAAGAATCTAGTGATTCCACACAGAATCTGATGGTGATATCACTAATACTCTACAGGTGAATACCCAAATGCAGCTCATTTACATGTGCATTCCATTCCCTTAAAGCCCCCCAAGGGCACCACAGATGTCATCTCATTACCCTCCCTGGCACTTTTAGGAGCTCTATGGCTTACAGGCTAGGGAAACAAGAGGGAGACAGGCAGTGTCTGACCTCAGGCTACAAAGTCTATTTCTACTCTGGCAGAGAGGCGAGTCTTATTCTGGAACGTTCTCCCCACACAGTCTTTGTTGTCACACCATGTGGGGGATAGAGGCTTCCGGAATGCTACCATAGGCAGTTGGCATGTCACAAGAATTCTTTCCAAGGGAGTGACCAAAAAAGATGACTCTCCATTCAGGAATGTGGAAACAGACTGGCCATTCTTTCCATAGGGCATCTGTCCACGGTTGGCCATGGTTCGAGTTAACCAAACAATTCTAGGAATTCAACTTGTTTCGATGGGTGGGAAGTGCATTTTCAGGGTGAGGCAGCCATGATTGAAGGAAATCCCACTGGAGTTTTTTTGGGTGTTTTGTTGTTGTTGTTTTGCTTTAGAGGAGACTGTCACAAATGAACAGTAAGGTGTTGAAGTTCCACTCAGATGGAGAAGCTACTATACACTGTGAGGATAGTGGTGGGTGTTTCTCCGGAGTCAGGTTGTGGAATCTACAAGGTTGTAGAATAAAGTGCCAGCTCCATAGGCGGGTTATCACATGGTGTTTGAGGCCGTGTTCCTTGTGACTGTAGCAAGCCATCCTGTGGCTGAGAAAGACTGACCCAGTCACGGTTCTAGAGCATGCATTGCATGGAATCCTCTGGCACCATTCATAACACGTAACTGTTTCCTAGTGAATGCCAACCCTTTTAAAAGAATTCTTTGTATGCTATTAGCGATGTTTATTACCTCATCCTATAAAAATTGTGGCACAATCTACATGACATAAATGTTACATTTTAACCTTCCTTAATGACATTACATTATAATTACATTGATGTCTACATCAGTGACATTAAGTATGCTCACATTGTTGTGCCATCATCACCACCATCCACAGCTAGAACTTTTCCCCTCTTCCCAACCTGAAACTCAGTACCTATTACACAACAGCTCCCCGTTCCTCCCTCCCCACCACCTCACAGCACCCAGAAACCACGAATCTACTTTATCTCTATGATTTTGGCTGTGCTGGGTACCACATATAAGTGGAATCAAGCAGTATTTGTCCTTTTATATCTGTCTCCTTGTGCTAACCATAATGTTGAAGGAGAGCAGAATATGCCACCCCAAAATATGCCACTTTGGCACAGGGATTATTTTGAGCTGAAGGCAATTGAGAAGAAGCAGATATAAGAAAACCTCCCTGAGGGGCGCCTGGGTGGCTCAGTCGTTAAGCATCTGCCTTCGGCTCGGGTCATATCCCAGGATCCTGTGATCGAGCCCCGCATCGGGCTCCCTGCTCCACTGGAAGCCTGCTTCTCCCTCCCCCGCTCCCCCTGCTTGTGTTCCCTCTCTCGCTGTGTCTCTCTCTGTTAAATAAATAAAATCTTTAAAAAAGAAAAGAAAAGAAAAGCTCCCTGAGCTCCCCCTACCTATGTGCCTAAAAGCAGGACATAAATGTGCAAAGGTGTCCCTCCTCCTCCCCCCCTACCTGGAGGGACAAGTGTTAACCATCAGAGACAACTTTAGACCCAACCATCCTGGAGGACACACCAGAGGAATCTATATAACACACCTTACTAACTACCCTTCATGTACCATTAGTCTATCTTCCCACAGACTATGGTTGAGAAGCCCCAAACCATGTTCTTTTTTCTTATTATTTCTCCATGAGTTTATGGTTCTTTGCTAAAGTTGCCATAACAGCCAGAGTTCTGAGTCCCTGCTTTTAGTTACTCACTTTCCCTGGGTATCTCCCATATATACAAAAGGTAAACGTGTTAATCAGCTTCTGTTTCCTTTTCTTTTGTTGATCTGTCTTTTATTACAGGGATCTCCACCAATAACTGAGAAGGGTAGAGAGAACTTTATTTTTCCTCTCTACAGTGTCCCCATGATACATCCATGTTGTGTCACATGTCAGGATTTCATTCCTTTTTAAGGCTGAGTAATATTCCATTCTGCATATAAACCACGTTTTGTTGACTATTTAAGTCATCTTGAATCTTTTTTGTTTGTTTGTTTTAAACTTTCCATGCCAATATGCTAGTCCTCCAGCAAGTAAAGAGATGGAATTACAAAGGCACGCATCCTTTTTTACCAATATTTTATGTGTGGAGATGCAGTTAGCCTAGAAATAGTGTATAATTGGCGATTTCTAATCTAAATTGTTTATCTTCTGTAGAGGCAGACATTTATTTAACTGAATTTAAGGGAATTACAGAAAAAGACAAAGCCCATCCATTTTTACCTTCAGAATCTTATAACTTATAATTTTATAATTATAATCTCATAGTGTTATAACTATGGTCTTATAACTCAGATGTTGCACATGTGTCTGGTCTGAAAGAGCCTCACATCTGCAGGTGGTAATGCAGGGGCTACTGTAAGTACAGTGAACCCCTCTCCATGTGCTCACACCATTTCCTCTTTCAAAAATCCAGTGAGAGTTTCTGCTCCTCCCCATGCTGTCTCTGTCAATAATTTTCCAAGAGTTCAGTGCACACTGCTTAATGAAGTATCCTTCAGAAAAATGAAGTAGAAAATGAAATGAGCCAATGGCTACAAGAGCCGTCTCCTCATGATGAGGGATAAAAACACTGGCAAAACTAAGGAAAAGCTTGTCTGTGCTGAATGAGTGAGCAGACGCAGCCCACTGAGTGCATTTTTGGGGTGACCGTCTAGGTGATTGAGTGGGGAGGATTTATACTTGAAAACAAACACACCATATGGTAGCATCAATGGTAGCATAAAAGGGTGGGCGTGACCCAGGCCTCCGTTTTAGAAGTTCCCAGGTGATTCTGTTGTGCTCTAGGTTGAGAATCCAAGATTAAACAAAGGATATAAACACAGGTGTTCTCAAGTCTCCTTGTAGAAAAAATGAAAAACCATTTATTAGCCTCAGTATCCACCAAGAGATAGACTAATGCTAGTGAAAACAAAGGAAAATCTGTAAATCCAAATGAAATAGAGTATGTTTGCATATGTGACCAATTGTGAAGCAATTATAGAAATGTCTTAAGTGATGTATAAAGGATCAGCTTTATAAAGTATTTTTTTTAAGATTTTATTATTTATTTATTTATTTGAGAGAGAGAGAATGAGAGACAGAGAGCATGAGAGGGAGGAGGGTCAGAGGGAGAAGCAGACTCCCTGCCGAGCAGGGAGCCCGATGCGGGACTCGATCCCGGGACTCCAGGATCATGACCTGAGCCGAAGGCAGTCGCTTAACCAACTGAGCCACCCAGGCGCCCCTATAAAGTATTTCTTAAGGGGAAAATCAAGGTGGGAACAATAGCTCCCACCTCTTGACCCAAAGCAATCAATTATGTAATTGGCTTCATTTTGGCATGCTTGCTCCAGAAATGTTCTCAAACGAAATTAATGATAAAATTATATTTATCTATAAAAATGACCTACCCCATCCTGTCTAATCTGTCATATTGGGTGTTTGGAACTTGGTAAATCTATAGACTTGGAGGCATGGTAATCAGACCTATGCAATAAATACCTTTCTAATGAGGTCTTACGTTTCTATTCTTGATTGTAGAGAATATCTAAGAGACTGGCGAGTGAAAAAATAAATACACAGTGCAGGAGAGAATTATGCAACTGCAGTTTATTTTCAGTTATGATGGTGAAGCACAGAAGCATTGATTCTCTAAAACAGCAGAGAATATAAAAAATCTTTAGGACCCATTACTTTGGCGAATCATATTTACCTGGTGAATGCTTTGTCTGTCCAATAAAAAGCAATTATATACTTTCAGTGCATTTTAAACATTTTTTGATACAACCTAAGAATTTGGGGGAACAATTTAAAATGTTACATATGTTTCTGTGAAACACAAAGTGAAATGATACAGGTTTGCTTAAAGCCCCCAATTTAATTACCAAGTAATTCTGCAACCTATGTGTTTCTGTGTAGGTTACAACAAATGGAAACATGTACATTTATATACATGCACACATAAATTTATCTTTCTATACATGATACATATATTAAAAAGATAGGTTCATTCTGTGCTTATTACAATTTGTTTCATTAGGAATATAACATAGATATGTATACCTGTTGACACTTAGGTCTTATCCTTTCTGGGTTCATCCTGAGATGAAAGAAAAAAGAAGTATACAAGTGACAAGACGATTTTTTTAAAAAGATAGTTGGATATATATACCACATCTTCTTTATCCATTCATCTGTACCTCTGAAACAAATAATACATTATATGTTAGAAAAAAAAAAAAAGAAGAAGATAGCAGGAGGGGAAGAAAGAAGGGGGGGAAATCGGAGGGGGAGACGAACCATGAGAGACTATGGACTCTGAGAAACAAACTGAGGGTTCTAGAGGGGAGGGGGGTGGGATGATGGGTTAGCCTGGTGGTGGGTATTGAGGAGGGCACATTCTGTATGGAGCACTGGGTGTTATATGCAAACAATGAATCATGGAACACTACATCAAAAACTAATGATGTAATGTATGGTGATTAACATAACATAATAATAAAAAAAAGGTAGTTGGAAAACTACCTTGGATCATTGAAAGTTAGCTCCTTTGGACATAAAGTCACATGTACATTTTTATTTTAATTAAGGAGAAACATATTCTGCCTCTTTGGGAAGACATTTAAATTGTAAAAGATCAGGGTGCCTGGGTGACTCCGTCAGTTAAGCTGCAGACTCTGTTTTGGCTCAGGTCATGATCTCAGGATCCTGGGATAGAGCCCTGCATTGGGTTCTATGTTCAGTATGGAGTCTGTTTGTCCCTCTCCCTCCCCCTCTGCTCTCCACAGCCCCCCCCCAAATACATAAATACAATATTTTTAAAAAATTGTAGGGCGCCTGAGTGGCTCAGTTGATTAAGCAACTGCCTTCAGCTCAGGTCATGATCCTGGAGTCCCAGGATCGAGTCCCGAATTGGGCTCCCTGCTGAGCAGGGAGTCTGCTTCTCCCTCTGACCCTCCCCACTCTCATGCTCTCTCTCTCATTCTCTCTCTCAAATAAATAAATAAAATCTTTGAAAAAAATGTAAAAGATCAACTTTTCTAATGAATTATGTGCAGTTAAAACAGACGAGCTTTGGATGAAGAATATTGAAAGGTCTTAGAAAGGAGAGACTGTGTGTTGTACACCTTCTGACCTTCAGCTCCAGCCAGGTAGTAGATGGTCAGTGAGTTCGATAAATGGAAGATGCTTTTATAATAAACATCCATGGGGAGGAATACAGGCCACAAAGAGCAGGCAGACCTAGCTCAAACTGGTTTAAAAACTGAGGGCCAGGATTTCATCTGATGCACGTGCAGGGATGGAGCAGGCCTTAGAAGAGATGGCTTGTTTCATCAGTTCCACCGTGCCATCAGGGCCCATCCACCTCACCTCTCCCGTTAAAGCAACAGCTTCATCATGGCTGTCGGTGGTTGCCAGTAGCAACCAGAGCGTCTTCATCCACATCCTGATGGAGGGGCAGTGACTGGCCTCTGTTTCCCAGCAACCCCATCCAGCAAATCTCTTTTTGTGAGTCATTGGCTCCATGTGACACGGGTGGACCCATCCTGGGAGCAAGGGATTTGGAATGACTAGTGTTGGTCCGTGATGATAATCTGGAAAGGGGTGCTGTATAATCTCAGGCTGACAATTCTCTTTTTCTCTTACAACAGAACACGCTATAATTGAATCTACTAATAGCCATAATGTCTCAATTTGGGGTGGTGGCAATGTAGCAAGATTTGGTGTAATAAAGTCTGATACAGAGAATGTGTAGAGATTTTCCCAAAGTGATTATTATCCATGGGGGACCAGAGAGAGACCTAGAGCCAGATAGTGTTGTTCCTTATTTTTTTTAATTCAAGTATAATTAACATACATTGTTATATTAGTTTCAAGTGTACAATATGATTCACCAATTCTATACATTGCTCAGTGTTCATCACAGTAAGTGTACTCTTCATCCCCTTTATCTGTTTCGCCCAATCCCTCACCCATTTCCCCTCTGGTAACCACCTGTTTGTTCTGTATAATGGAGTCTGGTTTTTTATGTCTCTTTTTTTCCTTTGTTCATTTGTTTTGTTTCTTAAATTCCACATATAATTGGAATCATATGGTATTTGTTTTTGACTGACTTATTTCGCTTAGCATTATACTCTTTAGTTCCATCCATGTGGTTGCAAATGGCAAGATTTCATTCTTTTCGATGCCTGAATAACATTCCACTGTATATATATCCACATATATATATACACCACATCTTCTGTATCCATTCATTTATCATCGGACACTTCAGCTGCTTCCATAATTTGTCTACTGTAAATAATGCTGCAATAAACATCGGATGCATATATCTTTTTGAATTAATGTTTTCCTAAACTTTGGGTAAATACCCAGTAGTGGATTTACTGGATTGTATCATATTTCTATTTTTAACTTTTTGAGGAACCTCCATACTCTTTTCCACAGTGGCTGCACCAGCTTGCATTCCCACCAACAGTGCAGGACAGTTCCTTTTTATCCACATCCTCACCAACACTTGTTGTTTCTTGTGTTTTGGTACTAGTCATTCTGAGAGGTGTGAGGTGATATAGCTCATTGTAGTTTTCATTTGCATTTCCCTGATAATGAGTGATGATAAGCGTCTTTTCATTTGTCTGCTGGCCATCAGGATGTCTTTGGAAAAATGTCTATTCATGTTTTCTGCCCATTTTTAATTGCATTATTTGTGTGGGTTTTTGGTGTCGAGTTGTAAGTTCTTTACATATTTTGGATACTAACCCCTTACTGGATATTTCATTTGCAAATATCTTCTCCCATTCAGTACATTCTCTTTTAGTTTTGTTGGTGGTTTCCTTCACTGTGCAAAAGCTTTTTATTTTGGTGTAGTCTTAATACTTTATTTTTGCTTTTGTTTCACTTGCCTCAGGAGACATATCTAGAAAAATGTTGCCATGGCCAATGTCAGCGGAATTACTGCCTATATTTTCTTCTGGAGTTTTATGGTTTGGGTTGCACATTTATGTCTTAAATCCATTTTGAGTTTATTTTTGTGTATGGTGTAAGAAAGTGGTCCAGTTTCATTCTTCTGCATGTAGCTGTCCAGTTTTTCCAACACCATTTGCTGAAGAGAGTGTCTTTTACCATTGCATATTTTCTCCTGCTTTGTTGAAGAATAATTGACCATATACTTGTGGGTTTATTTCTGGATCTTCTGTTCCATTGACCTGTGTGTCTATTTTTGTGCCAGTACCATACTGTTTTGATGACTACAAATGTGCAGTATATCTTGAAATCTGAGATTGGGATATCTCTGGTTTGATTCTTCTTTTTCAAGATTACTTTGGCTATTTAGGGTCTTTTTTTTTTTTAATTTTTTTATTGTTATGTTAATCACTATACATTACATCATTAGTTTTTGATGTAGTGTTCCATGATTCATCGTTTGTGCATAACACCCAGTGCTCCATGCAGAACATGCCCTCTTTAATACCCTCACCAGGCTAACCCATTCTCCCGCACCCCTCCCCTCTAGAACCCTCAGTTTGTTTTTCAGAGTCCATCGTCTCTCATGGTTCGTCTCCCCCTCCGATTTCCCCCCCTTCATTCTTCCCCTCCTGCTACCTTCTTTTTTTTTTCTTAACATATAATGTATTATTTATTTCAGAGGTACGGATTTGTGATTCAACAGTCTTGCACAATTCACAGTGCTCACCATAGCACATACCCCCCCCAGTGTCTATCACCCAGCCACCCCATCCCTCCCACCCCAACCCCCACTCCAGCAACCCTCAGTTTGTTTCCTGAGATTAAGAATTCCTCATATCAGTGAGGTCATATGATACATGTCTTTCTCTGATTGACTTATTTCGCTCAGCATAACACCCTCCAATTCCATCCACGTCGTTGCAAATGGCAAGATCTCATTCCTTTTGATGTCTACATAATATTCCATTGAATATATATACCACATCTTCTTTATCCATTCATCTGTCGATGGACATCTTGGCTCTTTCCACAGTTTGGCTATTGTGGACATTGCTGCTATAAACATCGGCGTGCACGTACCCCTTCGGATCCCTACATTTGTATCTTTGGGGTAAATACGCAGTAGTGCAATTGCTGGATCATATGTTAGCTCTATCTTCAACTTTTTGAGGAATCTCCATACTGTTTTCCAGAGTGGCTGCACCAGCTTACATTCCCACCAACAGTGTAGGAGGGTTCCCCTTTCTCCGCATCCCCGCCAACATCTGTCCTTTCCTGACTTGTTAATTTTAGCCATTCTGACTGGTGTGAGGTGGTATCTCATTGAGGTTTTGATTTGGATTTCCCTGATGCCGAGTGATGTTGAGCACTTTTTCATGTGTCTGTTGGTCATTTGGAGGTCTTCTTTGGAAAAATGTCTGTTCATGTTTTCTGCCCATTTCTTAATTGGATTATTTATTCTTTGGGTGTTGAGTTTGATAAGTTCTTTATAGATTTTGGATACTAGCCCTTTATCTGATAAGACATTTGCAAATATCTTCTCCCATTCTGTCGGTTGTCTTTTGATTTTGTTGACTGTTTCTTTTGCTGTGCAAAAGCTTTTTATCTTGATGAAGTCCCAATAGTTCATTTTTGCCCTTGCTTCCCTTGCCTTTGGCGATGTTTCTAGGAAGAAGTTGCTGCGACTGCGGTTGAAGAGGTTGCTGCCTGTGTTCTCCTTTAGGATTTTGATGGACTCCTGTCTCACATTGAGGTCTTTCAACCATTTTGAGTCTATTTTTGTGTGTGGTGTAAGGAAATGGTCCAGTTTCATTCTTCTACATGTGGCTAATTTTCCCAACACCATTTGTTGAAGAGACTGTCTTTTTTCCATTGGACATTCTTTCCTGCTTTGTCAAAGATTAGTTGACTGTAGAGTTGAGGGCCCATTTCTGGGCTCTCTATTCTGTTCCATTGATCTATGTGTCTGTTTTTGTGCCAGTACCATGCTGTCTTGATGATGACAGCTTTGTAATAGAGCTGGAAGTCCGGAATTGTGATGCCGCCAGCTTTGCTTTTCTTTTTCAACATTCCTCTGGCTATTCGGGGTCTTTTCTGGTTCCATACAAATTTTAGGATGATTTGTTCCATTTCTTTGAAAAAAGTGGATGGTATTTTGATGGGGATTGCATTGAATGTGTAGATTGCTCTAGGCAGCACTGACATCTTCAAAATATTTGTTCTTCCAATCCATGAGCATGGAACGTTTTTCCATTTCTTTGTGTCTTCCTCAATTTCTTTCATGAGTATTTTATAGTTTTCTGAGTACAGATCCTTTGCCTCTTTGGTTAGATTTATTCCCAGGTATCTTATGGTTTTGGGTGCAATTGTAAATGGGATCGACTCCTTAATTTCTCTTTCTTCTGTCTTGTTGTTGGTGTATAGGAATGCCACTGATTTCTGTGAATTGATTTTATATCCTGCCACTTGACTGAATTCCTGTATGAGTTCTAGCAGTTTTGGGGTGGAGTCTTTTGGGTTTTCCACACAAAGTATCATATCATCTGCAAAGAGTGAGAGTTTGACTTCTTCTTTGCCAATTTGGATGCCTTTTATTTCTTTTTGTTGTCTGATTGCTGTGGCTAGGACTTCCAATACTATGTTGAATAGCAGTGGTGATAGTGGACATCCCTGCCACGTTCCTGACCTTAGTGGGAAAGCTCTCAGTTTTTCCCCATTGAGAATGATATTCGCTGTAGGTTTTTCATAGATGGCGTTTATGATATTGAGGTATGTACCCTCAATCCCTATACTCTGAAGAGTTTTGATCAAGAAAGGATGCTGTACTTTGCCAAAGCTTTTTCTGCATCTGTTGAGAGGATCATATGGTTCTTGTTCTTTCTTTTGTTAATGTATTGTATCACACTGATTGATTTGCGGATGTTGAACCAACCTTGCAGCCCAGGGATAAATCCCACTTGGTCGTGGTGAATAATCCTTTTAATGTACTGTTGGATCCTATTGGCTAGTATTTTGGTGAGAATTTTTGCATCCATGTTCATCAAGGATATTGGTCTGTAATTCTCCTTTTTGATGGGGTCTTTGTCTGGTTTGGGGATCAAGGTAATGGTGGCCTCCTAAAACAAGTTTGGAAGTTTTCCTTCCATTTCTATTTTTTGGAACAGTTTCAGAAGAATAGGTATTAATTCATCTTTAAATGTTTGGTAGAATTCCCCTGGGAAGCCATCTGGCCCTGGGCTTTTGTTTGTTGGGAGATTTTTGATGACTGCTTCAATTTCCTTAGTGGTTATAGGTCTGTTCAGGTTTTCAATTTCTTCCTGGTTCAGTTTTGGTAGTTGATACATCTCTAGGAATGCATCCATTTCTTCCAGGTTATCTAATTTGCTGGCATAGAGTTGCTCATAATATGTTCTTATGATTGTTTGTATTTCTTTGGTGTTGGTTGTGATCTCTCCTCTTTCATTCATGATTTTGTTGATTTGGGTCATTTCTCTTTTCTTTTTGATAAGTCTGGCCAGGGGTTTATCAATCTTGTTAATTCTTTCAAAGAACCGGCTCGTAGTTTCGTTGATCTGTTCTACTGTTCTTTTAGTTTCTATTTCATTGATTTCTGCTCTGATCTTTATTATATCTCTTCTCCTGCTGGGTTTAGGCTTTATTTGCTGTTCTTTCTCCAGCTCCTTTAGGTGTAGGGTTAGGTTGTGTACTTGAGACCTTTCTTGTTTCTTGAGAAAGGCTTGTATTGCTATATACTTTCCTCTTAGGACTGCCTTTGCTGCATCCCAAAGATTTTGAACAGTTGTATTTTCATTTTCATTGGTTTCCATGAATTTTTTTAATTCTTCTTTAATTTCCTGGATGACCCATTCATTCTTTAGTAGTATGCTCTTTAGCCTCCATGTATTTGAGTTCTTTCTGACTTTGCTCTTGTGATTGAGTTCTAGTTTCAAAGCATTTTGGTCTGAAAATAGGCAGGGAATGATCCCAATCTTTTGGTACTGGTTGAGACCTGATTTATGACCTAGGATGTGATCGATTCTCGAGAATGTTCCATGGGCACTAGAGAAGAATGTGTATTCCGTTGCTTTGGGATGGAATGTTCTGAATATGTGTGAAGTCCATTTGGTTTAGTGTGTCATTTAAAGTCTTTATTTCCTTGTTGATCTTTTGCTTAGATGATCTGTCCATTTCAGTGAGGGGGGTGTTAAAGTCCCCCGCTATTATTGTATTGTTGTCAATATGTTTCTTTGCTTTTGTTATTAATTGCCTTATATAATTCGCTGCTCCCATGTTAGGGGCATAGATATTTACAATTGTTAGATCTTCTTATTGGATAGACCCTTTAAGTAGGATATAGTGTCCTTCCTCATCTCTTATTACAGTCTTTGGTTTAAAATCTAATTTGTCTGATATAAGGATTGCCACCCCAGCTTTCTCTTGGTGTCCATTAGCATGGTAAATGGTTTTCCACCCCCTCACTTTCAATCTGGGGGTGTCTTTGGGTCTAAAATGAGTCTCTTGCAGACAGCATATTGATGGGTCTTGTTTTTTAATCCAATCTGATAGCCTGTGTCTTTTGATGGGGGCATTTAGCCCATTTACATTCAGGGTAACTATTGAAAGATAGGAATTTAGTGCCATTGTATTGCCTGTAAGGTGACTGTTGCTGTATATTGTCTGTGTTCCTTTCTGGTCTATGTTGCTTTTAGGCTCTCTCTTTGTTTAGAGGACCCCTTTCAATATTTCTTGTAGGGCTGGTTTTGTGTTTGCAAATACCTTTAGTTTTTGTTTGTCCTGGAAGATTTTTATCTCTCCTTCTATTTTCAATGACAGCCTAGCTGGATATAGTATTCTTGGCTGCATACTTTTCTCGTTTAGTGCTCTGAATATATCCTGCCGGTCCTTTCTGGCCTTCCAGGTCTCTGTGGATAGGTCTGTTGCCAATCTAATGTTTCTACCATTGTAGGTTACATATCTCTTCTCCCGAGCTGCTTTCAGGATTTTCTCTTTGTCTATGAGACTCGTAAGTTTTACTATTAGTTGTCGGGGTGTTGACCTATTTTTACTGATTTTGAGAGGGGTTCTCTATGCCTCCTGGATTTTGATGCCTGTATCCTTCCCCAAATTAGGGAAGTTCTCTGCTATAATTTGCTCCAATATACCTTCTGCCCCTCTCTCTCTTTCTTCTTCTTCTGGGATCCCAATTATTCTAATGTTGTTTCGTCTTATGGTATCGCTTAGCTCTCGAATTCTGCCCTCGTGATCCAGTAGTTGTTTATCTCTCTTTTTCTCAGCTTCTTTTTTTTCCATCATTTGGTCTTCTATATCACTGATTCTTTCTTCTGCCTCATTTATCCTAGCAGTTAGCACCCCCATTTTTGATTGCACCTCATTAATAGCCTTTTTGATTTTGACTTGGTTAGATTTTAGTTCTTTTATTTCTCCAGAAAGCATTTCTCTAATAACTTCCATGCTTTTTTCAAGCCCAGCTAGTATCTTTAAAGTGATGATTCTGAACTCTAGATCCAACATTGTACTAATGTCCGTATTGAGTAGGTCCCTGGCAGTCGGTACTACCTCTTGTTCTTTTTGTTGAGGTGATTTTTTCCGTCTTGTCATTTTGTTCAAAGGAGAATAGATTAATGAGAGAACAAAATGCTAATAGGGTAACAACGTCCCCAGAAAATATACTCTAAACAAATCAGAAAAGACCTGAAGCCGGGGGAAAAAGAAAGGGAAAGAAAGAAAAAAGAAAAAGCAAAAAGAAAAAGAAAAAGATAAAAACAGAAAAACAAAACAAAAAAAAAACAGAATATGATCAAATATGATCAGGCTGGTACATAGATCAGTGCCACACACTAGATTTTGGGTGTATTTTGGTCTGTTAGAAGATAGTGCCTCCCAAAATTTTAAAGAAAGAAAAACTTATGTATGTACAAAAATAAGGGTTGATATGATGAAGGGATGGAATATGACTGTAAAGATGAAAATTATAAAAAAAATTTTATAAAAGGAATTGATAAGTTGTTTGAAAAAAGAAAAGAGGATTGATTTTTTTTTTTTTTTAAAAAAAGAAAGATAAAGGGAGAGAACGTGATCAGGCAGGAGAGTAGAACAAAACCATACACTAGAGATTTAGGGTATATTTTGATCTGTTAGAAGAAACTATCTCAAAATTTTAAAGAGAGAACAACTTATATATATATATATGCCAAAAATAAGGGTAACTACTATGAAAGATAGAATATGACTCTAAAAATGAAAAATAAAAATGTTTTTTAAAAAAAGGGATTGATAAGATGTTGGTTGAAAAAGGGGGGAAAAAAAAGACAGTTAAAAAAAATTAACTTTGAAAGACTAAAGAATCATGGTAAAAAAGCCATGGATTCTATGCAGTATTCCCCTAGCGCTGGAGTTCTGCTGTTCTCATTGATTGGTAAACTTGGTCTTGGCGGGCTATTCTTGCTGATCTTCTGGGGGAGGGGCCTGTTGCCGTGGTTCCCAAATGTCTTTGCCGGAGGCGGAATTGCCCTGCCCTTGCCCAGTCTGGGCTAAGTCATCTGCTCGGGTTTGCTCTCAGGAGCTTTTGTTCCCTGCAAGCTTTCCGTACAGCTTTGGAGGCCGAGAGTGAAAATGGCGGCCTCCCAATCTCCTCCTCGGAGGAGCCGAGAACTCGGGGCCCCGCTCCTCAGTGAGCCCCCAGAGAAAAGCAGTCAGTCACTCCCGTCTCCCCAGTCTCCGGCCACACTCCGTGCTCACCCGGCCTGTGACCGCGCATTTCTATCTCTGGCACCCGACCCCATGTGGAGTCTCCAAACCCAGCAGATCCCTGTGGTGCGCTCCCGTGCAGCTCCTCCCGGGGGAGGAAGGTGAGTCTCCCCGGACCTGCCGCTTGTTGGGTCCCTTCTTCCAGAAAGTGGTCGCTTTTCTGTTCAGAGAGTTGTTGCTATTTTTTCTTCGATCTCCTGTTGAGTTTGTAGGTGTTCAGAATGTTTTGATCCCTATCCAGCTGAATTCCTGAGAGGAGACGAAATCCAGGTCTCCTACTCCTCCCTATTTAGGGTCTTTTATGAGTCCATACAGATTTGGGGATTATTGGTTCTAGTTCTGTGAACAGTCCTGTTGGTAGTTTGATAAGGATGGCATTAAGTCTACAGATTGCTTTAGGGAGTATAGACATTTTAATAATATTGGTTCTCCCAATCCATGAGCATTGATAGAGCTAGATAAGATTTAATGTCTGGTTCAATGATTCATCTTTGTTGGACTTTATTCTGATATCAGTCACGGCAGATAAGCTTTGTGCCTGTTCTTACCGCCAGAGTGCTTGCATTGAGGATTCTTGGAGATGCTGAGTTGTTGAACGGAGAGTATTCTTAAAGGTGACAGGTATTAGCATCTGGGTCAAGAGGAGTGCACTATATAGGAAGCAGAATTCTGGAAGAAAGTTCCAAAATGGAAGCTTCATTTATAACAGTGAACAGGAATTCAAAGTTACTTCTCTATAGTTACATCTCTGAATATTAAAAACATTAGAAGAACACCTTCACTTTCCAGTGCCTTTTAATTGTATTCACTACACAAAACATTTTGCCTAAAAAAGAATAAGTTTCATTAAATGAAGATCTTCATTCGGAGATAATATGTATACAACATTAAAAATAGTAACAAAATATATATGATAGATAATATTGGATGTTGATATAGATTATCTTATTTAGTCATGAAATAGCCCTTTGCAGAAGACACAATTTGGAATCTTTCTATTTATTACTTCTACCTATATCTGTGTGCTTATTTAATATCTTTCCATCCATCCATCCACCCATCCATCCATCTAACCATGTGTCTTTCTCTCTCTGAACTGTATGGGAGGGAAAAAACCTTTTCCCTCTACCTGCTTAGGATCTGTATCTGGGACTGTGAATTAAACAAACAAAAGACAGATCAACAGAATAAAAGGCATATGTTTATTTATTGATGCTAATATTTTTGTGCCCATGGGGGCTTCACAGAAAAGAAGTGAAAACCCGAAGAGGCAGTTTGACTTAGGTGCTTTATATGCCATTTTAACAGAAGGTAATAAATTATGGAGACATGACCAAAGGTTAAGGGGGTTGGCTCCTAGGAGCACCTTCACAAAGGGAAATTTATGTCCTACTTTTAGCCAGAAAGGGGTAGGGCAGAGAGTCCTTCTTGCATCTGCTGCTTCTCAGTTACCTTCAAGTCAAAATAATCCTTATGGCAAAGTGGCATATTCTGAAGTGGCATACTCTGATCATCCATCTTTCTATCTATCTATCTATCTATCTATCTATCTATCTATCTATCTATCT